>NW_028254526.1:0-11540 GCF_964263255.1 Lissotriton vulgaris
AAATTAGATGATCAGGAAATGCATCTGGACGGCACCTGTCAAGCTCATTCTCACTATCAAATGACGCTAACATGTTGCAAATACTAGAAACCAATACCCAAACGCAGGAAATACTGAGCAATGTAATTGAAGCGAATATCGAGTCACTGCCTATTGGGAAGGGAGTATAGGGAAGAGCAGGAATGGTGGTATCTACCCCATCAAATCAGAGCCATTGAATGAACCAATGGACAAACGCACAGGAGGGAGGAAGTCTGTCAATGAAAAAAAATCTATTACATTTGTCATCACCAATAACAATTTCATCAGTCAGTAGGATTGACAAGCAGGTGAAGGCACAGGAGCAAGGAAGCTTTTTGACAAAAATAAATCAATTAAATTTGTCATCTCCGATAACAATTTCATCTGTAAGTAGGATTGATCACGAGTCTAGGGTTACTGGAAATTCCCTTGATGAATTGCATATGGCACCATGGAGTAATACTCTGTTAACCTCTTCGGTGCTGATGACGGCCCCCAGCCATCATGCATCCCGGTGTTCATGTGCTGATGACGGCTGGGGGCCGTCATGAACCCACCCACTTTTAATAACGGCCTCACAGGCACAGAATCGCGGCCGAACCCACGGGGTTAAGCACATTGGAACAAGCAATCAGGGCATTGAACTTTCAATCAGATAAAATGGAAGTTCAGATTGACCGTATAAACCTAATTGCTGGTCATATTGCAGGCATAAATAGCAAGCAGGACTCAATTAACACCTTTGTAATGCGCAGGGAAACCCCTGAACCACAAATAAATAATCCTCACCTGCAGCTCAATTGTGGCTGGGGCAAAATAATAGATAAATTGGCAAATCAGCCCGAAATATTAAGTGATATCCTAGGGGCAATGCAATTAACAACAAAATCCAAGCACAAAAGGGGAACCCAAAAGGACGCACAGAAAAAGGATAAAGTCAAAGATAAAAATACATTCAAAGGGACACGTGTTATTGACAGGGGAGAAGCAGAACAAGAGGAAATAGAGGATTTATGTTCTGAAACAAGGGACCATCAAATCAAAGTTACACAGAGCACTATTGACACTTCACAAATTGCAAAACCCACAAAAAGACAAAGAAAACGTGCTAGAAAGGGTAGGGCAAAACATAATATTCAACCAACTACAAAATTAGAGAACATTTTCTCAATTTTTATGAATCAAAACACACAAAGGAAAGAAAATAAAGCATTCAAAGTAGGTACAGTGGAGGATCCAATAACGGGTTCAGATCAATCAAATTATGCAACGGACTCTAACAGTTTTAATACAAAGCAAAATGCACCAATTATTCTGGCTGATACTAACAAAGAGAATATGAATCAGAGGTTGCATACAACACCTAACCACTGGTTAATCGCAGAATCCGCGCCAACCCCGGAATTTTAAAAAGGCTATTAGAACAAACCCAACATACTGAAAAGGGAGTAGGGGCAAAAAAACATTGCAGGTCAAAATAAGAACCATACCCAAAGAGGATAGAGGTTCCAGTCCAGATAATGGAGTTCAAGCACCCAGTAGGGAAAAGGAGGGCACACTAAGGCGATTAAAACAAATCCAACATACTAAACAGGGAGCAGGGGCAGAAAAAATATTGCAGGTTAAGTTAAGAATCATACTCAAACACGAGAGAGGTACCAGTCCAGATAACGGATGCCAAACAGCTAGGAGGGGAAAGGAGGACAACAAATGAGAAAAAAGGGAAATAACACCAGGTAATCATTTTTTCCCCAAACAGTAAAGAAAAAAAGCATTAAATGATCCAGTGTCCAATTAAAACAAGCATTAATACAGCACAGTAAACTGTGTTGCATCAAATCAGAGAAAGGTCACTGATGGCATTGGCTGAGTAACCTTGGTAGTAGAATAAAAAGGAAAGGCGTGGGAAAGATAAAGAAAGGGAGCAAAGGAATATATATAACAATGATGTTGCTTGCATAACCTATTATGTAATATGTGATGTCATCAGCAGTGCATTGCAGGCGCGCAAATTATAGTGAGTCCAACTAACTATAACGTGGGAATTTCAATGGTTTTATGTCAATAAAATTTCCAGCTAGCTATAACTGGTGTGAAACCTATGGTTTTTTCAGTGAATTTAATAGGTTTTTTAAATGCTAATTCCTAACTATAACTGGTGTGAAACCTATGGTTTTTTCAGTGAATTTCATAGGTTTTTTAAATGCTAATTCCTTTCTATATCGAGTTTCTAACCTATGTTTTTTTTTACAATTTGCTGTTTTGTGTAAGTATTAATTTTTAAGTTTTTTTTTTAATCATTTTTTCCTGGGGCGCTCTGGGTGCGCGCTCCAGTAAGCTCTCCGGTAAGCTCTCCGGTAAGCTCACCTGTAAGCTCTCCGGAAAGCGCACCCAGAGTGCTACTTTCGTTCATGGAAAAAAATATGAATGAAAAGTTAATAATAACGCAAAACATTTGGTACCATACAAATAAAAGCAGTTTTTTTTTATAAGGAAATGAAAATGATTATGCATTTCCGTAAAACTATGATGACGTCACTTCGGCGCGCAACATAAGCGCCCCCGGAAGCGCCTACGTTCGCGCCGCGTATGCGCCCCCGGAAGCGCCTATGCTCGCGCCGCGAATGCGCCCCGGAAGCACCTACATTCGCGCCGCGTGTGCGCCCCCGGAAGCGCTCCGGTGCGCGCAGCATCAGCGTGTCAAGTCATGTGACCTTAAAATAACACTTTTCATTGTTTGCTAAACAGTTTTTTTTACAAAGAATGAAATCCCCACCTATTTCCTTCACTTCTTCTTTCACTTTTGTGACTGCAAGACCTGCCTTTTTGCTCCTGGATCTTTCTTGGTTTTACCATGGCTGCCAGAGAATCCAGCAGTGATGAAGAACCTGAATTCATCAACGAAGAGCCTCCTCAACGAAAGGTGAAGGAGCATTTTATTTGGAAATGTTTTAAAATACCACCTAACCAAAAAAAGGTGAATGCTCCAAAAGTGGAGTGCAGGATCTGCAAAGAAGTCCTGTCACGGGGTAACCCCTTAAAAAAATACTCATTTGGAAACTTCACGATGATCTGGCATGTGGAGAGGAAGCACCCCCAGAATTTTGCCCGGGAAAGTGTCAGGGCTCTGGCACAAGAGGTTCCCAATGATGGGGCCTCTACATCCACCGGAGGAGCAACGTCTTCTGGGAGGGGGCAATTGCAGGAGCTTGTGCCAAACATTCAACCTGCTTTTAACCATGGTGCCCTCAGATGCAGATACCGCAATCAACTGCTTACCTTTGGAGAACAAAGTGTACAGCTCATGGTTCGAGCATTAGAAAACTATCGCTGCCCCTAATTTTTTTTGTTCTTTTTGCTCCTGTTGAGCAGTTTCCATTCACTGTTTTTGTTCCTGTTTTGAAAAAAGAAGAAAACAAAAAGTTATTTTCAGAACTACCTCCAATTCTCATCAAAGAGCTATATTCTTTAAAAAATGAAAAAGAGTAAGTGAAATGGAGAGCATTGATAATGGAAAGGAAAATGAGTAAGAAAGAACAGAAAGGTATGAGAGGAGAAAGGAAGTGAAGTAGGAGGACTGAAAGAAGGTGAGTGTTAGGAAGGAAAGTAAGGAGAAGAAGAGTGAATATAGGGAATGTTGATATTCAAAGAAAATGTTGAAAAGGAACGGGAGTGGAAGGGTAAGAAAAGATACATTGCTGGAGTTGAAGGCTGAAAGCCTCATTTATGAAGCCATGCGTCACCTTAACACCACCAGAGCGTTACTTTTTGTGGCGCATCAGTCCAGTAAAAAATCACCTTATTCAGTCATATTTACAAAGTGGCGCATCTAGGTAGTTGCGTCACTTTGTAAGCCCCTGCGCCACATTATTCCTACGTCAGGTGAAATGTATGCAAAAGGGACGTATTGACGCAAGAAAGGGTCGTAGAGGTGACACAGTGAATAAACTGGAGGCCTCATTTCTGAAAAGTGACGCATCACTGCGTGAAAACAGCGATGCATCACTTTTCTGTGCGCACTCCTTACGACATTCCAGATGTGTCATATTTAATGTATGACGAATCATGTCGCAAGGAGTTACAGATACGTCAGTATTTCTGACGTATCTGTAAACACAAAAGTGACGCATTGCTGGAGTGCATCACAAAAGTGACGCAACTCCAGTAATGCGTCCTTTCACATGGGGAAAGCACCATGTGAAAGGTCTTGCGTCAGTCTTACACCTGCTGTGAGGCAGGCGCAAGATTTTGACGCAACAGCATCCTAAAAGTGACGCAGTGAAATCTCATATATTTCACTGCGTCACTATTACGAAGCTTTTTGCGGGGGAACGCCCCTTCTGCATACATTATACCTGACGCAGGTATAATGTGGCACAGGGGTTTAAAAAGTGACCCATCTACCTAGATGCGTCACTTTTTAAATATAGCGCAACGAGGCGCATTTTTTTACACCGCTGGTGCGATGTGTCACTTTTCTGTGCGCACTCCTTACGACATTCCAGGTGTGTCATATTTAATGTATGACAAATCATGTCGCAAGGAGTTACAGATACGTCAGTATTTCTGACGTATCTGTAAACACAAAAGTGACGCATTGCTGGAGCGCGTCACAAAACTGACGCAACTCCAGTAATGCGTCCTTTCACATGGGGAAAGCACCATGTGAAAGGTCTTGCGTCAGTCTTACACCTGCTGTGAGGCAGGCGCAAGATTTTGACGCAACAGCATCCTAAAAGTGACGCAGTGAAATCTCATAGATTTCACTGCGTCGCTATTACGAAGGTTTTTGCGGGGGAACGCCCCCTCTGCATACATTATACCTGACGCAGGTATAATGTGGCGCAGGGTTTTAAAAAGTGACCCATCTACCTAGATGCGTCACTTTTTAAATATAGCGCAACGAGGCGCATTTTTTACACCGCTGGTGCGATGCGTCACTTTTCTGTGCGCACTCCTTACGACATTCCAGATGTGTCATATTTAATGTATGACGAATCATGTCGCAAGGAGTTACAGATACGTCAGTATTTCTGACGTATCTGTAAACACAAAAGTGGCGCATTGCTGGAGTGCGTCACAAAAAAGACGCAACTCCAGTAATGCGTCCTTTCACATGGGGAAAGCACCATGTGAAAGGTCTTGCGTCAGTCTTACACCTGCTGTGAGGCAGGCGCAAGATTATGACGCAACAGCATCCTAAAAGTGACGCAGTGAAATCTCATAGATTTCACTGCGTCGCTATTACGAAGTTTTTTGCGGGGGAACGCCCCCTCTGCATACATTATACCTGACGCAGGGTTTTAAAAAGTGACCCATCTACCTAGATGCGTCACTTTTTAAATATAGCGCAACGAGGCGCCTTTTTTTACACCGCTGGTGCGATGCGTCACTTTTCTGTGCACACTCCTTACGACATTCCAGATGTGTCATATTTAATGTATGACGAATCATGTCGCAAGGAGTTACAGATACGTCCGTATTTCTGACGTATCTGTAAACACAAAAGTGACGCATTGCTGGAGTCCATCACAAAAGTGACGCAACTCCAGTAATGCGTCCTTCATGTGCACCATCCACCAGACGCTTCCGCAAGCTCTTAGGTGGAATAAGCCTACCACACCGCATGAGAATGCCATCTTCAACAGTGAGTTCATCAGCAATCTTGACAAAAGTTTGGAAGAGACCAGAAACATTCTTTTCTTTGGGCCACCCAGACTTCAGATAATTGACAACCTGTAGGAGAACCACATCCTTCAATAACTCCTTCTTCCACTCAACCTCACTGATTGCACACATACCTTCAAGATCCAGAGCCGCAACAAAACAATCCTCAAGATCATCTTCCTTTTCAACTTCAGAATCATTATCAGCTAAAGGAAATCGAGAAAAATAGTCGGCTCTGACATTCTTCGAGCCTGGCAGATAAACAACCTCAAAGTCGTACTGAAGAAGCTTTGTGGACATCCTAGCAATCCTAGGGGTATGCTCCTTAATCTTTTCCCCGGACAAAATAGAGACTAGGGGACTATGATCAGTGCGAATCGTGAAATGACTACCCCAAAGATAAGGATTAAACTTCCTGACCGCCCACCAGCAAGCCAAGAGCTCCTTCTCAATAACAGAGAAGTTAACCTCTGCCCCACGCAGTACCCTTGAGGCATATGCGATGGTATTGTCAACTTGCCCATTCCTCTGAGTGAGAACAGCCCCAAGTCCAAACCCACTCGCATCCACAGTCACAACACATTCCTTGTTGGGATCGAAAGGTTTGAGAATACTGTCCCCAACTAGCTGTAATTTGATCCACTTGAAAATTTCTTGACAATTTTTATCCCAAACAAAAGGCACATTTTTTTTTAACATGTTAGTCAAAGGTTGAACTTTTGACGCATAGTCTTTGATAAACCTTGAGTAAAATTCACTGAGTCCAATGAAAGACTTTAAACCAGATTTGTCGACAGGTGGAGGAGCGTCAACAATGGCTTTCACCAAGCCAGGACGTGGTTCCACACCTTCATGTGAAACAACGTGCCCCAGAAACTCCATCTTTTCTTTCAAGAAAACACATTTCTCTCTCTTTAAAACAATTCCCTTTTCTTGCATGATTTCCAGGACCTGATTCAAAGAAAAGTCATGATCTGCCTTGTTCTCGCCAAAAATCAAAACATCATCCTGGAAAACAATTTCTCCAGGAGTGTCCCTAAACATCTGACTCATCAACCTTTGGAAAACTGCAGCCGCTGACGCAAGGCCAAACGGCATCCTACAGTATTGAAAACTGCTAAAGGGTGAGACAAACGCAGTCAGATGTCTAGAAGATTGGCTCAACACCACCTGGTGGTATGCGGAGGCCAAGTCCAGCTTAGTGAACCACCTTGCTCCTCTGGTAAGGGACAACAAATCTGTGATTTTGGGTAAGGGGTGTGAATCAATCCAGATGTTTTTATTGAGACTGCGCAAGTCCACACAGACGCGCAAAACCCCATTCCTTTTTCTGGCGACAACAAGAGGAGACAACCACAAGGACGACTCAATGGGTTCTATAACTCCTTTCCTGCATAAACCCATCAACTCCTTTTCCAAATCATCCCTCACGCTGAAAGGAACACTCCTCACCTTATGTTTTATGGGGATTGCACCATCCTTTACTCTAATCTCATGGTTGAAACCTTTGATGATGCCAAGGCTATTCCCGAAGACAGTAGGGAATTTAGAAATTAATATCTCAATATAGTCACTTGTAACAATAACAGCTAAACTCTCTACATTGTCACAAGATTCCTCAATACTGATCTGTTCTTTAGAACCGGGTCTAAGGATCATCTTAAACAATCCCTGGTGGAACCACCCCAAAATGTTTAGGCCCTTCAATGAGACATATACTTTTCCAAAGATCCTCCTTCCCCTGAACTGAATAATGTCTTCAAAAAAACCAAGAAGAGCTATCCTACGCCCTTCATAAGAGACAGGAGTCCTGTCAGGTGGAAGGAGGTTCCTTTCAGGCCAAGTTACATCAAACAATTCTTGTGTAATCATAGTTACTCTAGCCCCAGAGTCTACTAACAAGGTAATTATTTTGTCACCCACACCAAAGTCTTCAAGAGGATCAACACAATCAGAGGGGTCTCCAATAATGACACCATCATCCCGTACTACTACAACCATGTCTCTAAGGTCGTCTTGGATGCCGTTCATTGAGTCGGAGTCATCACCAGTATTTCCATAGGACTCAGAGACATTCCCAATTGTGTTGACAGTACTCAGACTCTGGGACTTGTTACTGAAAGTAGAATTTCCCTGTCTTGAGACTTGGCAAATGTTTGCGAAATGGCCAAACTTTCCACAGTTCCGACAGGTAGAGTTCCTGGCAGGGCAAAACTTGTTATTTTTATTATGAGAAGGATTTCCACACCTGTAACAAATGTCACTTCTAGAAAAGGCATTTCTCTCAAAACGCTGTGGACCAGGAGCGTTGTTTCTATCAAAACGTTGACTAACAGCCACTTTACTGTCTTTGTTCTCCTTGGTTCTAACTATGGAAACTCCCTCATCACATTTCTTTTCAAGTTCCTTTACTTCTTTTTTTGACAGTTCTATACTCTTGGCCATACGAATAGTCTCTTCAAGTGTAGGATTGCCCAAAGTTAGAAGTTTCTGCTGAATAGACTTATCAGAGCACTTACAGACATATTGATCTCTAATTAATTGCTCTCTAAAACCCTCAAATTCGCATTCAGCACTTAGTTGTCTTAGACAAGAAACATACGTCTCAACATCCTCCCCAGGTAGTTGTTCTCTTTTGAAGAATTTGTGTCTTATTACGACGAGACTTGGCTTGACATCAAATCGCAATTCAAGCCTTAATCTTGTCTCTGTATATTCATCTACATCCTCTTCAGCGTTGTTTCTTACTAAGGGAGGTAAATGCTTGAAGATTTCTCTTCCCTCGAAACCCAAAGAATGCAGTAGAAGACACTTCTTCCTTTCTGCGCGATATCTAGACGCGCCTATAGCCCCCAAATAAGT
Organism: Lissotriton vulgaris; assembly: GCF_964263255.1. NCBI lineage: Eukaryota > Metazoa > Chordata > Amphibia > Caudata > Salamandridae > Lissotriton > Lissotriton vulgaris. The sequence continues at coordinate 8,551 of NW_028254526.1, forward strand.
CTCAAAGGCATCGAACCATTTTCTCCAGATTATCGGAGGATTGCCTGGGGTCTCGAGAAAAGGAGGAGGAGGTGAAACAGATTGCATACTGGCAAAAATTGGAGATTTTCCCCTTTACTAACTGTCGCTGTGCAAAAGAAGTTGAGTATGCAAAAAAAACAGATTTTCCATTACACTTTTGGAAAAGGACCATGTAGTAATTTTATTCACCACTAGATGGCACCGACGTGTAGAGGTTTAAGCCACACAAACACCTCGTGAAGTTATTCTTTTCCCAAATGCAATGTCCATGTTTCCGTAGGTTAAACACTCTTTTCCTTATGTTTAGGTGTTTTTTTTTTAAAGCAGATGGCGCCAGCATGTGAATGATGAAGACCGCTCTCAAAAAGCTTCACACCGGCAAAGCGCGAACAGGCTCAGAAACGCGCAATGAGGCATCGTTGTCAGGGAGACGCGTCTGGTTGGAGGAGCGCGCGTCAGGTGGTTGCGTTGGCAACGAAACGAAGCACCGGAACAGAGCCTCGCGCTGACACCAATGACGTAACGTGTGGTGCGCAGACAACCAGGCGCTCGCGCTGGGAATGACGTTACAGCCTCGTCGGGAATAAAAATTGATTAATGAGTCTTCAATTAATTAAATTCGCGCAGAAAGAGAAGCGGATCACTTATCTTGCCAATAGTCTTCATCAGAGAGTCGAAACAGCTGCTCTTCGTGTACACTCGATCCACGGTGCACTCACCACAGGAATACGAGGAGAAACGAGGTAAGGCAGGTTCTTTTACCTTCTCCTAAGCAGCATCGTCGCCAACAAATTTGTAGTATTTGATTTGATTTGATTTGATTTGTCTATTTCTAAAGCGCGCGAATGCCCGTAGGTGTCTTGGCGCTGTGAATTATCCAGTTTCCGGTGCAGGTCAGGAGTTAGTAGATATTTATGCAGTGAAGAGCCAGGTCTTGATTCTCTTTCTGAAAATCTCCAGAGTTGGGCTGTTTTTTACATCAAAGGGCAGTGAGTTCCATGTCCGTGCCGCATGCACGAAGAAGCTTCTTCCTCCCCAGTTTGATCGTTTAAACTTGGGTGTCACTATCAGTTTTTTTTTACCTGATCTGAGAAGCCTTGATGGTTCGTAGTGCTTCAGGTTAGTTTTCAAGAATTGAGGGCCTTTGCCCTGCAGTGCCTTGTAGGTCAGGCATAGTGTTTTAAACTTGACTCTTTTGGCTACGGGTAGCCAGTGGAGTGTCTCTAGTTTGTGACTGATAGGCTGAAACTTTGGGATTTCCAGTATCAGTCGAGCCGCTGCATTCTGGAGTCGCTGCATTTTTTCCATGATTTTTACTCTGGCTCCGGCATACAATGCATTACCGTAGTCCAGTCGAGACAGTGCCAGGGCTGTCACTACCGTTCTGCGTGTGTCTTGAGGCAGGTATGGGAGAATTTTTCTAATCATTTTTAGTATCAGCCAGAAAGACGATGCCAGTTTGTTTACTTGGGCTTCGTATGATAGTTTGGTGTCTATCATGACTCCCAAATTTTTAGCTTTCTCTGAGGGTTCTGGTCTTATTCCCAGTTCAGGAGACCACCAGTCTGGGGACCAGATATCAGCGTTACCTCCTAGAATCATTACCTCACTCTTTTCTCCGTTGAGTTTGAGGCAATTTTGTTGCATCCATTGACTGATTTTTAGCATACATAGTTGGAAGTTATTGGCTGTTACTTTACTTTCTTTGCCTATAGAAATGACGATTTGTGTGTCGTCAGCGTAGGATATTGGTGTGAAGCCATTTTCTCTTATTAGTTCGGCAAGGGGGGCCACATATAAATTAAAAAGTGTTGGGCTTAATGACGAGCCCTGTGGGACGCCGCATGGTACTTTAAAGGAGTCTGACTTTGCTTCTCCTAGTTCGACCGTAAATTTTCTCTCATTGAGGTAGGATGCAATGAGGTTGCACACGTGGTCACTGGATCCTGTTTCCCTAATGCGTTTTATTAGTATCTCGTGGCTGACCGTGTCGAAGGCCGCCGAGAGATCCAATAGCACCAAGGCGGCCTTTTCTCCTCTGTCCAGTATGCTTCTAAGTTCCTCGGTGGCCGTGAGGAGGGCTGATTCCGTTCCGTGTCCTTCCCGGAATCCAAATTGAGAGTGATCAAGCCAATTGTTGTCCAGTAGGTACCGTGCAAACTGTTTGTTTAGCAGTTTCTCCAGCACTTTTGCGGCAAAAGGAATCCTGGCTATGGGTCTGTAATTGCTGGGGACTTCGCTGTCTAGATGGGGTTTTTTCAGTAGTGGCCTGATTGAAATGGTTTTCCAATCGTTTGGAAATATGCTGGTGTTAAGAATTACTTCAAACAATTTTTGAAGTACTTGTCCTATTTGTTCAGGACATATTTGAAATATTTTCGGTGGACATGGGTCTAAGGGACTGCCTGAGTTGGTTGTCATTACTTCCTTAGCGATTTGTTCCACTGTGGGTAAGGACCAGTTAAAGGATGGGGTACCGCTGGGTTGGTTGTCTAGTATTGTATTGTTTGTGGGGTTTTGAGTTGTATGGTCGCTCTGATTGTTTTTAAATAGTTCATACACTGATGATACTTTATTTACGAAGAAGTGGCCTAAAGTGTTACAGAAGTCAGATGATATATCTACTGGATTATTATTTTCAATTTTGGCAAGTTTTTTGACTACTGTGAACAGATCTTTGCTCAAGTTCTTGGATTCATTTATTTTGTGTACAAAGAATTTGCTTTTTTCTGTGATTATCAGTATATTATATTATATTATATTATAGTATTGAAGTAGACAGGACAACAGGATAACTTGAGGACTAGGTTTATTCAGCTTAGGAGAAGCACAGCGACAAGGGGCAGGCAAAGCTATCAACTGCCAGAAGGCAACATTCTACTACAAAGCCATGGAACATACAAGCACAGGGGTTCTAACTACAGGTGCCTGGGAGGCACAATACAGTGAATACTACAGTTTCTTCAATC
>NW_028254527.1:0-15383 GCF_964263255.1 Lissotriton vulgaris
ATTAAGCGTGGGCGGAAAATCCGTTCCGCTCGCGGATTTTGCGGATTTTCGGGAAATCCGCAATCCGCGAGATTTGCGGATTTCCCGCAAAATCCGCAAATTCGCACGCAGCGGATTTTTTTGGCGGCGCGCGGCGTTGGTGATACAATTTTTGCGGCGCGCGGCGTTTATCATCGTTTGCCGAGTTGTTTTTTTCGATAGTTTGCGAGTGCTGCGCCATTTTGGATCTTGCTGTGTGATCCCGCGGGAATTGGCGAGCGCGATTACGTCATCGCGGCTTGCCAGCGAGAGTTTGTCAACGCGAGTACGGCGAGATCACGTCTCGCGGTACTTCGCAAATTGCGAGATTTGAGATGCGGCGCGCGAAAATATAAATTTGCAATTCTGCACAAGAAATCCACCAGCAAGCAGCATAAACCTTCTAGAAATGATGATTTTTATGTGAATAACTCCTTAGTTTGACATTTGCCTGCACTTTTTTAGCGAGGAGTCCATTTTGGGGAGGGGGGCAGGGGGGTGGGAGGAAGGAAGTGCCCCATAGTCTTCAACTTCCTGTTCCTGTTCAGCAGGCTCCTCCCAGTGCTTTGTCCATCTCCTGGTCACTTTTCATTCGGATGTGGACCTGGAAGGATTACCTTTTGTGGATGCTGCTGGATCTTTGGATTTGAGGCCTTTTTGACTTTCTTTGGATCACTGTTGGATTAGAAATTTTACAAGTAAGTTTGTTTGGGGCATTACAGTTGCTGCAACTAAAATTTTGGGATTTTCGATTTTTGGGCTGTTTTGGGGCCTTTTCCCAGGGGTACTCAGTGGTGGGTGGACTGATTCTTTCTGTGGGTTGTCTTGAATTTAAACATCATGGAGGCCATAGATGAATTGGGATTGTGCTGATTTTTGTGTGTTTTTCGATTTTTTTTTTTTGTAAAATTTTGTGTTTTTCGATTTTTGACCTGTTGTTGGGGCCTTGACCAGGGGTAGTGAGTGGTGCATGGGGCCTAGTCTTTCTGTGGGCTGTCTTGAATTTAAACATCATGGATGGAATGGGATTGTGCTGATTTTGCAGTGTTTTTCGATTTTTGGGGGTGTTCATGGGGAGGGACATGCCATGTGGCTGGTGGCCATTTTGAGTGCAGCTACAGGCACTTGCCATGTGCTGGCAGGCAAGTGGCCATTTTGAATGCAGGCTTTGTTGTTAGGCCTCCAACCATTTTCCCTACTTTTCAACCTTTATTTATGCCAGGGGTAGTGAGTCTTGCATGGGCCTAGTATTTCTGTGGGTTGTCTTGAATTTAAACATCATGGAGGCCATAGATGAATTGGGATTGTGCTGATTTTTCTGTGTTTTTCGATTTTTTTTTTTTGTAAAATTTTGTGTTTTTCGATTTTTGACCTGTTGTTGGGGCCTTGACCAGGGGTAGTGAGTGGTGCATGGGGCCTAGTCTTTCTGTGGGCTGTCTTGAATTTAAACATCATGGATGGAATGGGATTGTGCTGATTTTGCAGTGTTTTTCGATTTTTGGGGGTGTTCATGGGGAGGGACATGCCATGTGGCTGGTGGCCATTTTGAGTGCAGCTACAGGCACTTGCCATGTGCTGGCAGGCAAGTGGCCATTTTGAATGCAGGCTTTGTTGTTAGGCCTCCAACCATTTTCCCTACTTTTCAACCTTTATTTATGCCAGGGGTAGTGAGTCTTGCATGGGCCTAGTATTTCTGTGGGTTGTCTTGAATTTAAACATCATGGAGGCCATAGATGAATTGGGATTGTGCTGATTTTTCTGTGTTTTTCGATTTTTTTTTTTTGTAAAATTTTGTGTTTTTCGATTTTTGACCTGTTGTTGGGGCCTTGACCAGGGGTAGTGAGTGGTGCATGGGGCCTAGTCTTTCTGTGGGCTGTCTTGAATTTAAACATCATGGATGGAATGGGATTGTGCTGATTTTGCAGTGTTTTTCGATTTTTGGGGGTGTTCATGGGGAGGGACATGCCATGTGGCTGGTGGCCATTTTGAGTGCAGCTACAGGCACTTGCCATGTGCTGGCAGGCAAGTGGCCATTTTGAATGCAGGCTTTGTTGTTAGGCCTCCAACCATTTCCCCTACTTTTCAACCTTTATTTATGCCAGGGGTAGTGAGTCTTGCATGGGCCTAGTATTTCTGTGGGTTGTCTTGAATTTAAACATCATGGAGGCCATAGATGAATTGGGATTGTGCTGATTTTTCTGTGTTTTTCGATTTTTTTTTTTTGTAAAATTTTGTGTTTTTCGATTTTTGACCTGTTGTTGGGGCCTTGACCAGGGGTAGTGAGTGGTGCATGGGGCCTAGTCTTTCTGTGGGCTGTCTTGAATTTAAACATCATGGATGGAATGGGATTGTGCTGATTTTGCAGTGTTTTTCGATTTTTGGGGGTGTTCATGGGGAGGGACATGCCATGTGGCTGGTGGCCATTTTGAGTGCAGCTACAGGCACTTGCCATGTGCTGGCAGGCAAGTGGCCATTTTGAATGCAGGCTTTGTTGTTAGGCCTCCAACCATTTTCCCTACTTTTCAACCTTTATTTATGCCAGGGGTAGTGAGTCTTGCATGGGCCTAGTATTTCTGTGGGTTGTCTTGAATTTAAACATCATGGAGGCCATAGATGAATTGGGATTGTGCTGATTTTTCTGTGTTTTTCGATTTTTTTTTTTTGTAAAATTTTGTGTTTTTCGATTTTTGACCTGTTGTTGGGGCCTTGACCAGGGGTAGTGAGTGGTGCATGGGGCCTAGTCTTTCTGTGGGCTGTCTTGAATTTAAACATCATGGATGGAATGGGATTGTGCTGATTTTGCAGTGTTTTTCGATTTTTGGGGGTGTTCATGGGGAGGGACATGCCATGTGGCTGGTGGCCATTTTGAGTGCAGCTACAGGCACTTGCCATGTGCTGGCAGGCAAGTGGCCATTTTGAATGCAGGCTTTGTTGTTAGGCCTCCAACCATTTCCCCTACTTTTCAACCTTTATTTATGCCAGGGGTAGTGAGTCTTGCATGGGCCTAGTATTTCTGTGGGTTGTCTTGAATTTAAACATCATGGAGGCCATAGATGAATTGGGATTGTGCTGATTTTTCTGTGTTTTTCGATTTTTTTTTTTTGTAAAATTTTGTGTTTTTCGATTTTTGACCTGTTGTTGGGGCCTTGACCAGGGGTAGTGAGTGGTGCATGGGGCCTAGTCTTTCTGTGGGCTGTCTTGAATTTAAACATCATGGATGGAATGGGATTGTGCTGATTTTGCAGTGTTTTTCGATTTTTGGGGGTGTTCATGGGGAGGGACATGCCATGTGGCTGGTGGCCATTTTGAGTGCAGCTACAGGCACTTGCCATGTGCTGGCAGGCAAGTGGCCATTTTGAATGCAGGCTTTGTTGTTAGGCCTCCAACCATTTCCCCTACTTTTCAACCTTTATTTATGCCAGGGGTAGTGAGTCTTGCATGGGCCTAGTATTTCTGTGGGTTGTCTTGAATTTAAACATCATGGAGGCCATAGATGAATTGGGATTGTGCTGATTTTTCTGTGTTTTTCGATTTTTTTTTTTTGTAAAATTTTGTGTTTTTCGATTTTTGACCTGTTGTTGGGGCCTTGACCAGGGGTAGTGAGTGGTGCATGGGGCCTAGTCTTTCTGTGGGCTGTCTTGAATTTAAACATCATGGATGGAATGGGATTGTGCTGATTTTGCAGTGTTTTTCGATTTTTGGGGGTGTTCATGGGGAGGGACATGCCATGTGGCTGGTGGCCATTTTGAGTGCAGCTACAGGCACTTGCCATGTGCTGGCAGGCAAGTGGCCATTTTGAATGCAGGCTTTGTTGTTAGGCCTCCAACCATTTTCCCTACTTTTCAACCTTTATTTATGCCAGGGGTAGTGAGTCTTGCATGGGCCTAGTATTTCTGTGGGTTGTCTTGAATTTAAACATCATGGAGGCCATAGATGAATTGGGATTGTGCTGATTTTTCTGTGTTTTTCGATTTTTTTTTTTTGTAAAATTTTGTGTTTTTCGATTTTTGACCTGTTGTTGGGGCCTTGACCAGGGGTAGTGAGTGGTGCATGGGGCCTAGTCTTTCTGTGGGCTGTCTTGAATTTAAACATCATGGATGGAATGGGATTGTGCTGATTTTGCAGTGTTTTTCGATTTTTGGGGGTGTTCATGGGGAGGGACATGCCATGTGGCTGGTGGCCATTTTGAGTGCAGCTACAGGCACTTGCCATGTGCTGGCAGGCAAGTGGCCATTTTGAATGCAGGCTTTGTTGTTAGGCCTCCAACCATTTCCCCTACTTTTCAACCTTTATTTATGCCAGGGGTAGTGAGTCTTGCATGGGCCTAGTATTTCTGTGGGTTGTCTTGAATTTAAACATCATGGAGGCCATAGATGAATTGGGATTGTGCTGATTTTTCTGTGTTTTTCGATTTTTTTTTTTTGTAAAATTTTGTGTTTTTCGATTTTTGACCTGTTGTTGGGGCCTTGACCAGGGGTAGTGAGTGGTGCATGGGGCCTAGTCTTTCTGTGGGCTGTCTTGAATTTAAACATCATGGATGGAATGGGATTGTGCTGATTTTGCAGTGTTTTTCGATTTTTGGGGGTGTTCATGGGGAGGGACATGCCATGTGGCTGGTGGCCATTTTGAGTGCAGCTACAGGCACTTGCCATGTGCTGGCAGGCAAGTGGCCATTTTGAATGCAGGCTTTGTTGTTAGGCCTCCAACCATTTCCCCTACTTTTCAACCTTTATTTATGCCAGGGGTAGTGAGTCTTGCATGGGCCTAGTATTTCTGTGGGTTGTCTTGAATTTAAACATCATGGAGGCCATAGATGAATTGGGATTGTGCTGATTTTTCTGTGTTTTTCGATTTTTTTTTTTTGTAAAATTTTGTGTTTTTCGATTTTTGACCTGTTGTTGGGGCCTTGACCAGGGGTAGTGAGTGGTGCATGGGGCCTAGTCTTTCTGTGGGCTGTCTTGAATTTAAACATCATGGATGGAATGGGATTGTGCTGATTTTGCAGTGTTTTTCGATTTTTGGGGGTGTTCATGGGGAGGGACATGCCATGTGGCTGGTGGCCATTTTGAGTGCAGCTACAGGCACTGGCCATGTGCTGGCAGGCAAGTGGCCATTTTGAATGCAGGCTTTGTTGTTAGGCCTCCAACCATTTTGCCTACTTTTCAACCTTTATTTATGCCCAGGGGTAGTGAGTCTTGCATGGGCCTAGTCTTTCTGTGGGTTGTCTTGAATTTAAACATTATGGAGGGCATGGATGGATTGGGATTGTGCTGATTTTGCAGTGTTTTTCGATTTTTTTGTGCTCTATAACTGAACTGATGTTCCTCTGTCTTCCATTTTTTTTAGGTGCACAAGACTCAAGAGAACCACCAGTGCCAGGAAGAAGTCCTGCAGCGGTGTGTGTGTGCAGCATAACGTCACGCGACGTCACGTCTGGCCTCAGACAACTCTACAATTCGTGCAACTGCGGCCTGCTGTCTGACCTGCTCTGAAGAAGATGGCCCCAAAGAAACTTCTCCGTAGCTCCTCTAGCAAGAAAGTTGCTAGTAAGGAGCAGAAGAAGCAAGTTACCAAGGAGGCTGGTGTGCCACCCACCACTTTTTTTGGGAGCAAAAAAAAAAGTACGCCTGCAGCAGCAGGATCTGCTGGGGACCAACCTGAGAGCAGCACCCCTGCTCCATTGGGTTCAGTGCCTCCACCACCACGCCAACTTAAGTCAAAGCCCTTGAGTGCTTCAGAGGCAGTCAGTGTACTTCTCCAATCACCATCGACCAGTGATGTTGGCTCATCGCAAGAAAGTAGCAGCAATGTCCCTGAATCAACACAGGTTGTTGTAACTCATCTGACAAGTGTTGAACAACCACAGCCGCAACAACAACACCATGTGCAAGTACACGCCCAAGTACATGTGGAAGGAGAGGCAGCAAAAGGAGATGCGCAAGCAAAGGTGCATGGACGTTCACAAGTGCCCACAATAGTTGTTCCTCCCGAAGTAGGGGCACATTTGGAAATCGACAATGAAGCTGAGGTATCATTGGAAGCCACTCCTCCTGATGATCATTCATTGTCTTCCACATCCCTAGCAAGGAAAAGATCAAGGGGGGTGTCTACATCTTCTTCAAGCCCACCTCGTTCTGGTGCAAGTGATCTGTCTTGGGAACCAGGACAACTGCGGTCTGACAGTGAGGCAGAGGCACACCATGATCTGCCACCGGTACCTAAGCGTAAAAGGAAGGTCGTCCAAAAACTCAAACCTATGGAGTGTGATGAGGCTCAACAAGAAGTGACAGATACTGCTGGTGATGAAGCCTCTCACGATGACGACGAGGCAGTCATCACAAAGGTCACTGCAGCCCCACCGGGCATGCAGCAAAGAGACATTTTGACCCTATCCCGAGAAGCTGCTGAGCGTGATGATGATGTCGGCGAGGAGGCAATGGAAATGGAATCATTAGATTTGGAGTTAAGTAGTACACCAAAACCTACCGCTTCCATATTTCTTCCTCGCAAGAAGGTACCCACCTCGTCCTCGACCTCAATTCGTGGTGGTGAAAGTGCAAAACGTACTGAAGTTCGGCAATCCACATCCTCCACTTCATCTGTCATTAGCAGCAGGACCACCACCACCAGTATCGACGCCTCCTCCGGCGGCGGCCCCCGAAGACATTTCAAGTCTCCAGTTTGGGACTTCTTTAGTGTTTGCCCAAAAAAGGCAAACGTAGCCATTTGTAGCCTTTGTAAGCTTCGATATAGTCGTGGTAAGCTTGGTTCTAACTATGGTACCGGAGGCCAGAGAGGTCATCTTGAGAGAAGGCACCCTCTCGAATGGTTTCCGCACCTAGAGGCGGTCAAGAAAGCCGGAATTGCACGTAATGAAAACGTTGATTTGTCATCTGCTGATGACGAGGAGGTAGAAGAAGACGATCCAAACACTTCACTTACACCCAGTTCCCATGTCAGCAGCACACCCCATGGGAGCCACACTAAGAGTGTGGGAGAGAGTGAGACATCAATGCGGAAAAGTTCATCAGCGAGCGTAACTGGGTCGAAGAGATCATCATCCCGTAAATCATTGGTCCAGGGCAACATTAAAAAGATGTTGTTTACAGAAGCGCAATATGAACGCAACCACCCAATGACCCGTCTGTATAACACTAAGCTGGCTAAAATGCTAGCTCTGGACCTTCTCCCTTTTTCTTTTGTCGAAGGGGTTGGTTTTCTAGAATTAGTGGCAGTGCTCTGCCCTAAATGGAAGGTTCCTAGCCGGTTCTATTTTGCCCGAGTTGCGGTTCCAGCACTACATGAAGATGTTCTGAAGGCGATTGGGGCAGCTTTGCAGAAGAGTGCTGTTCACACTATACATCTGACAACAGACATGTGGACCAGTGGCGCAGGCGCTGATTACATGTGCATCACTGCACACTGGGTCTCTTTTTCAGGGGCTAAAGCAAAGCTAAACTCAGGTGTTGACACTAACACTGTTTTTAAAGGTGCTCGGAAACATGCAACACTAGCCATGTTTGGTTTGGAGAAACGTCACACAGCAGAAAACATTTTGGATGTCTTTAACACAAAGGTCCTTAACTGTCTGTCCCCACTAAAACGCAAGGTTGGTTATGTTTCCACGGACAATGGCTCCAATATAGTTAAGGCCATGAGGGACGGTTACTATTTCAGAGTGCCGTGTTTGGCGCACTGTATAAACCTGGTTGTCCAAAAATTCTTGGGTAATAAAGACAGTGCAGCGTGCAGTGTATTGGAGAACTGCCGAAAAATTTGCAAGCATTTCAGGCATTCTTTTAAGGCCCGCAAGCAGCTGAGGAGCATGCTATATCAATGTCAAATGCCAGTGAAAGCACTCATCCAGGAGGTGGTAACACGTTGGAACTCAACCTTCTACATGCTTGAGCGTCTGTATGAGCAGTATACGCAACTCGATCAATATTTCTTGAAAGAGGGTATAGAGGAGCTGAGGATGGGTGGGCCGCAATGGAACATAGTTGAAAGCCTAACACGCATGCTTCGTCCTTTTGAGGTCTTCACGCGTGCAGTCAGCAAGGAGGACTCTAATTTGGGAAAAGCTATCCCATTGTTGTACATGCTGGAGGACCAACTGAAGGAGGTGTGTTCTGTGTTTCGAAAAGATGACAAAAAGAAAGGCTCTTCTTTGCTTCTGGCTGAGCAATTATTAGAGCTCCTACAAGGTGATGAACGTCTTCAAAAGATCCACTCAGAACAGCATTACATTTGTGCTACTATTCTGGATCCACGCTACAAAAAGGCGCTGGCAGGCAGAGCATTCTTTGCTTTTGCTGATGAAGATGTTACAAAGTACAAACGTTGGCTAGCCTTGTCAGCCAAGAAGTTTGAAACAGAACGGCTGGAAATTGAAGGAAATGGCAGTACATCAGCAGGCCATCCCCAGTCAAAACAATCCACTTCTGCACCTGTGGCTGTGGCACAAGTGACCTCTCAGCCGTTAAAGACACCGGCAACCGCATCATCTGCACGAAAGACAGCAGAAACATTGGAGGCTGAAGAGGATTGGCTAGCTCTGCGTGGGTTTGGTTCTCAAAAGGCCAGAGGCACAGCAAGAGCTACGCAAAGTGGAGGAACCTTGGAGGAGGACCTTGAGTCGATGGTGAAGGACTATCTGAATGACTCCACAGAGGTCTATGTTAATTCTGACCCATTGGCGTATTGGCATGGGAAAAAAGAATTGTGGCCACAGCTCACCAACCTGGCTTTAAACTACTTGTCTTGCCCACTCGCAAGTGTGTCTTCTGAACGGGTTTTCAGTGCGGCTGGTGGGATTGTAACTCCCAAACGGAGCCGCCTCTCGCCCAAAAATGTGGAGAGGTTAACAATGATCAAGATGAATCAGCACCTCATACCACCAGATATAAGAGTACGAGAGAGCGTGCCGGATGAAGAGGAGGTGGCCAGCACCATAGATGAGGGAATTTCTACTCTGTCAGGTGGCACTGACCTCACCCGGGCTGAATTCGCAGAGTATGATGACGAAGCCTTATTCTTATTCCTGGACCGTGATTCCGACTTCGAGCCCTGAAAATGAGACAACGAATCAATAACTTTCTTTTTCATCCTTATTCACTTTTATTCCTGTGTGTCTGTCTTTCTTTGTTGTGCACAGTTAATATAATTCAAACTTTAATCAGATTATCACAAAGACAAGCCCATCAGCAGAACTGTCTTCACTTGTTTGCTAATTTATTTGAAGGTGCCGCAGTCTGCATTCCTCAGGTTCACAAGTTCAGAAGAACATGCTCCTCTATCCTCCTCCTCCAGACTCCTATTTCCATCAAAGCAGAGGGCTGGTTTACGCCCAATGAAGAAAGACTCAGCACTTGTGGGGGTGTTGTTCTACCTCTTTGCAGGTGAGTTGACGGGTCTGGGGCCATTGCTGGGAAGCACTAAAAGTGGTTTGTGCCAAATCCGAGGCGGAAATTTTTTTGTGTTTTTGATGACTTGCTTGCCTTTGAGGTGCTCTTAGGGGGGGTTCCGTCTGTTTGTGGGTGAGTTTCATGGTCTGAGAGCATTGCTGGGACACTCTAATCTTGATTGCATTTGCTTTTCAGGAAATCCGTCGTGCCAACCCCGACTTATGGCCTAGCTACGCAGCGCGTTTGGACCGAAGGCCCAGAAATATTGCAAGTATGAGATTTTGCTTTTGGCCTGTTTGGGGGTGTTATGCTTCTTGGCGGGTGGGTTGCCGGGTCTTGGGGCATTCCTGGGAAGGTCTAATACCGGGTAGAAGTGGTTGGGACAAAATCCAGGCCGATTTTTTTTTGGGCTATTTCAGACATTTTGCTCTATGTAGCGTTTTCGGGGGCCTGTTTGGGGGGCTTGCTGGTGTTTGCGGGTGAGTTTCGTGGTCTGGGAGCACTGCTGGGACACTCTAATCTTGATTGCATTTGCTTTTCAGGAAATCCGTCGTGCCAACCCCGACTTATGGCCTAGCTACGCAGCGCGTTTGGACCGAAGGCCCAGAAATATTGCAAGTATGAGATTTTGCTTTTGGCCTGTTTGGGGGTGTTATGCTTCTTGGCGGGTGGGTTGCCGGGTCTTGGGGCATTCCTGGGAAGGTCTAATACCGGGTAGAAGTGGTTGGGACAAAATCCAGGCCGATTTTTTTTTGGGCTATTTCAGACATTTTGCTCTATGTAGCGTTTTCGGGGGCCTGTTTGGGGGGCTTGCTGGTGTTTGCGGGTGAGTTTCGTGGTCTGGGAGCACTGCTGGGACACTCTAATCTTGATTGCATTTGCTTTTCAGGAAATCCGTCGTGCCAACCCCGACTTATGGCCTAGCTACGCAGCGCGTTTGGACCGAAGGCCCAGAAATATTGCAAGTATGAGATTTTGCTTTTGGCCTGTTTGGGGGTGTTATGCTTCTTGGCGGGTGGGTTGCCGGGTCTTGGGGCATTCCTGGGAAGGTCTAATACCGGGTAGAAGTGGTTGGGACAAAATCCAGGCCGATTTTTTTTTGGGCTATTTCAGACATTTTGCTCTATGTAGCGTTTTCGGGGGCCTGTTTGGGGGGCTTGCTGGTGTTTGCGGGTGAGTTTCGTGGTCTGGGAGCACTGCTGGGACACTCTAATCTTGATTGCATTTGCTTTTCAGGAAATCCGTTGTGCCAACCCCGACTTATGGCCTAGCTACGCAGCGCGTTTGGACCGAAGGCCCAGAAATATTGCAAGTATGAGATTTTGCTTTTGGCCTGTTTGGGGGTGTTATGCTTCTTGGCGGGTGGGTTGCCGGGTCTTGGGGCATTCCTGGGAAGGTCTAATACCGGGTAGAAGTGGTTGGGACAAAATCCAGGCCGATTTTTTTTTGGGCTATTTCAGACATTTTGCTCTATGTAGCGTTTTCGGGGGCCTGTTTGGGGGGCTTGCTGGTGTTTGCGGGTGAGTTTCGTGGTCTGGGAGCACTGCTGGCTATATATACTTTACTTTGCAAGAGGTTTGAAGCAAATCCATGGTGGCTGAGGGGACTTAGGGCCTAGCTGCAGAGCGCGCGCGGAGTGATTTGGGAAATTTGTGAAAAAGTGACTAAGTCCCCATTTTTGTACTTTTGCTCTTTGGCTGTTTGGGGGTCTTCTACTCGTTTTCTCCTGGGTTGACGGCTCTGGGGCCATTGCTGGGAAGCTCTAATACCGGATAAAAGTGTTTTGGACCAAATCCCAGGCGGAATTTTTTTTGTGTTTTTGATGACTTGCTTGCCTTTGAGGTGCTCTTAGGGGGGGTTCCGTCTGTTTGCGGGTGAGTTTCGTGGTCTGGGAGCACTGCTGGGACACTCTAATCTTGATTGCATTTGCTTTTCAGGAAATCCGTCGTGCCAACCCCGACTTATGGCCTAGCTACGCAGCGCGTTTGGACCGAAGGCCCAGAAATATTGCAAGTATGAGATTTTTCTTTTGGCCTGTTTGGGGGTGTTATGCTTCTTGGCGGGTGGGTTGCCGGGTCTTGGGGCATTCCTGGGAAGGTCTAATACCGGGTAGAAGTGGTTGGGACAAAATCCGCGCGGAAAAGCCTTTAGTTTTGGCACTTTTTGTAACTTAGGGTTCGTTAGGGTTAGCCCTAGCACCAGGATTGCATGTGTATCGGGGTGTTCTAGATTTTTCAAACTGAGTTCTGGGGTCTTAGAGCACTCGTGAGAATGTGTAATTTTGGTTGCAAGTCATTTGAAGAAAATCCATGGTGGGAAAGGGGGGATTTGGCATAGTTAAAGAAAGCCTTTGCCACTATTCTTAACTTAGGGTTCGTTAGGGTTAGCAGTATTTCTATTGCATGTGTTTGAGTGGGGGGGATTTCGAGTCTTGGAGCGATGCTGGCTATGGCTACTTTTGCTTGGTTGCTTGCAAGTGGTTTGAATACAATCCACGGGGGGTAATGGGTAATTAGGGTACTTCGGCCTACTTTTACTTTCAAAGTAAGTTTTGTCTCCAGTTTTCTGCTAGGCCTCGTTTTTTGGGTGGGAGCACTGCTAGGAAGATCTATTTTTGTTCTAAAACACAGTTTACAGTACACCTAGCTTGAGGGGCAAGATCCGCTACATTAATTTGCCCATACTTACTTATCCTTCAAAAGGTGACTCAGAGTACGCACTTTCAAAAACATTGTACTGTCTGTCTACTAGGAAAAACAAATTGTGACTTTTTGCACTCCACAGCCTACATACCTTATATTTATTTATCAGTGGTGTTGTAATATTATATCACTTCCTGTTTTTCGTTGAATAATTACAGGCCGGGTTTCAGTCTCTGCAATGGGGAAAAAAGGATGGAGTCAGGCTTCACAGTAGCGAGCCACAATTCAGCATCAGGCAGGCAGTGGACAGGGTGTCTTCTGGTGACCAACATCGGTGGACGAAGCGTCGGCTGCAATGGAGGAGTGCCGCTAATAGGAGGATTTTTTTTCTGCGGGCAACTTACTTACCACTTCCAACAGGACCACTACAACCACACATAGATACAGTATCCCTTGCCTTTTTCTCTGACTGTGACTGCATTTCTTTGCTCTCTCTCGGCTTCTACATTGATCCCTTAACACATCACTTAGTCCACTCCACTATCTGCACCACACATAGTCATTTGTAAGTGCTCCTACGTAATTCGCAAGTCGCAGCACGCCCCAGGCCGTAGAGGACTGGGATGGCCCCAATGATGAAGCATGTCACCAAGGGGCAACCCTGGTGAGTGAGGGGACACCTAGAAAAAAAGCAATTTCTCCTTTTCTATCTACTATACCTTCTGTCAGGTTACGCAGCCCCTAAGCGCCTACCGTACTATGAAACTACATTTCCCATGAGTAGGCGGGAGACTTGCAGACTATTTAGTGAGACTATATGAGAGTACCCTTGTATGTTAGGACATCACTTCACTGATGCCTGTCTTGTCTTCTCTTACAGGTATCCTTTCCCTGCTGACCCTACCTTTACCCATCCCACATTTTTTATTTTAGTTTGTTATTTTTCTCCCTCGCCTAATGCCTCGAACACCCTGTGTTTACACTTCTGGGTGTTGGTGACATTTGGAGGTGGAACCATATTTGCATCGACTGGATCACGGGGAGTAAACGTGACACCTTCCAGACCAACCCCATTGAGTGTTGTTGTGAATGGATTTATAGTGACCAGCAAGGCTCTCGGGTATCTGGCTACAGAGACCTTATGTTGAATATAGTTATCAATAATTCCACACAGGCCCTGTACTGTCGCATTCTTTCTTTCCACAGTTGTCGATGATATATT
This sequence comes from Lissotriton vulgaris, assembly GCF_964263255.1. NCBI lineage: Eukaryota > Metazoa > Chordata > Amphibia > Caudata > Salamandridae > Lissotriton > Lissotriton vulgaris. The sequence goes on from NW_028254527.1 coordinate 13,287, forward strand.
CTTACTCTGCTTGACAAAGAACCATTGCTAATGTGAAAGAACTTCAACCGAATTAGTAGTTATACTTTACCATTTGTTAGGCTACAATGTGGCACTGCTCTACTGTACTTCTGTCACCTGCTATATTCTCAGTTGTACCGTTGAATTGCTCAGGAGGACAAACCAGATTTCATTTTCTTTTTTTTCATAGGCATGCAACTGCCACTGTGGCACACCACTACTACCACCGCTATGAGGAAATTTTATCCGACCAAGATTGCCAACGTTATTCGGTGTTTCCCGTGGAGCCAGCCCTGGGCCTAGCCCTACTTTCAAACACAAATTACAGGTAAGATAAGCGTTTGGTGGTTTGGGGGTATAATGGAGTATTAGTACGAGAGACGAGAGCCTGAAGGTAGTACTACTAAAGTCCTAGGACTCTTGGATTCACTTCACTTAGTCTGTGAGAGGCACTTAGTGTTGAAAACATTTGGGCATTTACACTTAAAGGAAGAAAATGGAACTAAACTTTCAGGAAAACAGTCAACGTTAAACCCCCACCCACCAGGCAAGCAGTAAAAAACAGGTATGCTCAGATAAAGTTTGAAAAAGTATATTTATATCCCTAACAAAATAATCTCCCGCAAGACCCTCCCTAACCCCAACGATTGTCCTTCAAAAGTCCCCAAAAACCCAACTCCCAATTCCCACCCCCCAAAAGTCTCTAAAAAAGGGGCAAGGGACACTAGGGGTGGATGCTGTTCACTTTTTGGGCCAGGGCATCATGCTCCTCGCGGAGCAAGGCGAGCTCCTGCTGAAGGCGGGACACCATCAGGGTGGTGCGGCGCAGGCGTGCCTTCACTGCCTTGCAGGTGCAAGGCCTGTGAGAAGCAGCTGTTGGCCTTGCTGCTCGGCGGTGGCGTTTGCCTTTGGCAGCCCGGCTCAGTCTCGGTGGACCACTGTGCTGGGTCACGGTGGCAGCCGGTGAGGCCACGGAGGACGACGTTGTCGTTGTTGTCGACCGCACACTTTCCACGTCCTCCAGGGCCACCAGCCGCCGATATTCCGCAACAGTGGCCTCGATTCTCCGTTGCCGGGCCGCTCTAGCCAGCTCCTTCCTCCTTGTTCGTTTGGAAGGAGAACCTATATGAAGAAAGAAAGACATAGTCTGTAACCAATGCTCTTTAAGATTAACTCAATCATTCAGCAGAAATGTGTGCTGCAGTACAACTAGCAACTTGCAAGCGCATTACATAACTATTGAGGCCAGTATCTATCTAACCTCACACTTCTTCATCCTTGCTCTAACATTAGTGGGAGTTTAAGGAACAAATTCTATGAGCACTGTGGACTTCCATTGGAGTCGACTATGAAAGTACACCAGTCTTATTCTTCTTCTTGTCTCTTGTTTTGGAAAATTGGTACGTTATTTTCTGCAAGCCGGCATAATGCCAGCGCGGTAAACTTGCACCCGAGAAAAAGAGACGCACGCCATGAGGAGTGACCTAGACTTGCGTTGCCGTTGCGTTACTGTACCCGTCCAGTACATGCAGGTGGTGAATCTCTTACTTTTCTATTACGGGTGGCACTGAGAATACTCTGTTACAACTCAAGGGCTACTGCTTAATTAATTTAACTTTCACCCTACAGTGGAAATGAGTACTAGAAATGGAAAATTGAAGAAGATAAATAATCTGATTATCTATCACTTCACATGGGATGTTTTTGCTTATATATGGGATGACTTTAGGTGCTTTGCTTTTTATTGAGTGACAGGCAGTGATACATCCACACATGAATGACTGAGTACTACTAAACTTATTAAGAGAGGTAGGGAGTGGCCACCATAATAACCGGATCTATGCAGTGCTTGCAATACAAACTACTGCTACTATTTATGGTAGTATTTGGACAAAATTAAAAGTTCTTTTCCTTGCCTTTCCTACACTGGAACGGACGTGCGGGTGCAGTGTTAGTGTTACATGCTCTTCAAAGTTACACTTACTTCATCCACTGACCGTCTACTCTCTCTAGATCATGGGTACTCACAAACTTTCTCTCAGGGGCTACATTTACAGTGTAGTTTGGGGCCGAGGGCCGCACTGGTGGGGGCGGAGT